>NC_056731.1:1290572044-1290594544 GCF_019279795.1 Protopterus annectens | reverse complement strand
CCTATCTCTCTCTTTTCTTGTTGGAAGCTTGTAATAGAGGCCACCAGGCCTTCTGGTGACAGTGACTCTCACATGAGCACCTAGCCTCCTAAAGTCTTATGTTCTACTTTCATCACTTGTAGCCACTTCTCCAAGGAATGAACATCCATGTTACATGCAATTCCAGGCTTCAGCTGTGACTAATCATCCATCACTTCCACCTCTACTTCCTACATTAGTGTGGGAATGTGAGTTAAGGTATGTGCCACCATGGACTGTTTGACAAGAAAGAACACAGAGGAAACCAAAGGCAAAAGAGAGCCAGATGAAGATGAAAACAGGAAATGACCTCAAGTAATGTTAACTTTGTAAATGGCTATGAAACTGGGAGATAGTATGCCCACAGTATCTCAGTATAAGTATGTAATGTATTGTTATATAGTTATATCATAAAACATGAAGTGCATTTGTTTAAACTTACACTGGTTTCTATTATCTTTCTAGGACCTATGGTTTGTGCATTCTCTGAATATATGTGTGACCATGTAAGATGCATTTACGCTTTTCTAACACTGCTATTCATATACCAGTCACTGTGTAATGTACACAACACATACATGTACTTGGGTTGTATACAGCTGCTCTGCAAGTCTGTTTTTAACTTTACAGTTTGGGTTGCATGAATGATGGGTCACACTATTCCCATTGTGTTTAGGCTGTAGATGATGTTTATTTAGAAAACCATCTTTGTCAATACTCTTAATATGACAAGCTATAACTATACAAAATCATGGTAACAATAGTGTATAAAACTCAATATCGGGAACCTTCCTGAAGGTTAGTAAGATGTAAGCTTGACAACTGAACCTAGGAAGCTCTGAATCTTTACCTACTTTGATTTTAAATCCACTGTATATGAGCATCGGTATTTAATGACTTGCTAATGAATTCTCCCTTGAGCAACCAGATTTGCATTAACAAAAGCATTTCCAGTCTTAAAATCTGCTGTTTGTTCTTATAAATAAGTATAAACCTGACAGATTCCCCAAATGTTATCTTCTTCAGGTTTCATCGAAAATGATATTAAGTTGCACATCTTCACCTTTGATGTCCAATGTTGCTGTGACAATCACCTTGATTTTTCTATAGAAAATTACTAGTCATGCTGTATCAGATTCAGAAAGAGTGCTACTTAGTTGAAGGATCCATTCATACTTTAGTGGTCAATGTGTAATTCTAATACATTTACTGCAATAAATATAGTACCCTGTCTAATGAATGGCTCCTCATCATAATTTATGATCCTTTCAAGTTGATATAGTACAGAGCAGTACCATCTGGTGAATTTTACCTCATACCTCATCTGAAGTTGTCTGTTATTTTTTTTCATCCTCTACATCATCCTACAGCCTTGCTACTCATGGCCCCATGTCTATGCCTGGTCTACCAGCCACTCCATTCCCTCTGGACTTTCTAGACTTCTGCTGGAGATTGTCATGGAGCCTAAGGGTGTTTTTTTTTGGGGGGGGTGTTGGCTGTCTACATTCCATTGTTTTTTTTTTCAATTATGTTCTTCCCATGGCTCCCCAGTCATTGTGTCACTGTGGTAACAGTCGAGGGGTGGGCATGCAGTGGGGCCATGTAGTAGATCACCCCATCTTCATGGTACCGCAACCATACCCACCAACCCTATCCCTCATTGAACTATTCCCCCTTCACACAACATCCCCAGCCTCCAACAGGGATCTTAGCTGAAAATGCCCAAGTAATTGCCCACCCTCCTGTGGATGGCACACTTACCCCACCCCCGTTGCTCCATCACTCGACTGATCAATTAGACTGTAGTTATGACTTTATCACTTTCTGCCATTGGAGCAGTAACATGTCTGCTTAACGTGTTTAATGTTTGAGTATAACTCCCTGCATACCCTAAGGAACTATGAAAGTCTATCTACAGCAAATAAGTAAATACATATGTTATTTGGAGAACATTTACATAGATGCATTTTGTCCAGTATAATCACATGGTTAAAAATATGGAATTGTTAGGACTTGTGACAATCATTTTAGAGGGCAAAACAAGGTATTTCACTTTCCAAAAGTCAGTGTGAACATCAGTTAGACTGCTCTATAAGAGCAGTGAATAGCATAACTACATATTAAGTTGTGGGGCAAATATTTACAGCCTGTGGGAGTACCACACAATATTTGTGTACTGTTTTACCAGAAATTAAAGTTATTCCTTAGATGCATATTGACAAAGGTGAGTGTTTAAATTCATATTTCTACTAGTGAAGAAGTTTTGATTGTGCTTATCACAGTAATTTTTATTCTTGTGCAATGACACAAGCATGGCATGTCACTTTGTGTGAACATTTCTTCTTGTATGCCATATCATGTTTACCAGTCATATTCCATCCCTAAAACCTGCATTTTAACTCACCTAAAATAATAAACAGTTCTTATATGTCAAATGGTAGACAATTAAACAGCAGATATGTACATTTTAAGATAGTGTTCATAACAGATATTTATATTTTTGGATTAAGCATTTCTTGACTGGAAGACTAGTTTTCTCAGAAGAAGAAAAATGTTAATAAAAATGTAAACCCTTTCCAGCACTGTAAACACTGCCCTTACAAATACTAAAGAAACTACTCTTCCAATTTTCTAAGTACAGTAATATATGAGCATTATAAGGAAATAACAGACCTTCCTTGGGTAGATAAGTGCCTTTCATATGTCAAGCTGTGCCTCATAAGACGCAAGGACAGTTTATTTCCCACTGACATTATCCAATCAGGCATTATTACTTACATATCTGTATCCACTGCCGTTTTACATGATCATGCCCAAATAAAAGTTCCTGACAATGCTCATGTACTATGCACTGCTGCATCCCCAATTACATGAGTTTTTCTGGCACAAGCATAATGTTACAGAATATTGGCAATGCATACGTGTGCCCGCACCAGGTGCTTTGTAGTGGTTTCTTCAGGGCTGTATATGTCTTCCTCTAATATTCTGTGCCCATCACTACTCATGAATATTCTGCTGCTGACACACACTTCCAACTATTTCACATGTGTTCTATCTGTCCTGAATCTACTCATGATACATTCTCATTCTAACATCCACAGCTCCTCGTGGTGGCCAGCAGTGTTCCTCTAGCAGCAGAGACCAGAAAAGACTACCTTTCCAGATTTTAAGTATTTTTCTTGGCTTTTTCGACTTTTTGTGCCTTTCGACTACTGTTTCTGCTTATTTTATCAAAGTTTGCACTGTTTTTTCTGTGTTTATAAGTTACAACTGTTTACTGCACTTGCTAGTTTAAGTTTTGCCTAAAAGTTAAACTACAGGCTAATACACTCAAGTGTACTAGCTTTTGATAGCATTTAATCAAAAATCATAGCATTTATTGTGTTTTCTGCTTGTCTGTAAAAAAAACTTGAAAAAAAAAAAAATATCCTTGCTTTCCATACTTTCCTAAACTAGTGTTCCAGAGACCAGATTTTGCTGATCCCTGGGCTTTGTCTTGGTTCCTGTTTTCTCCATTTTCCTTGTTTGGTCAAGGGGTAGTTTCTTTACTCACTAGTGGGAGTAGGGAGTACTGAACTGCCTGTTTGTCCTCAGAGGAGTGGTTTAAGGCAGTAACTTGTAGTTTATTGGCCATTTTGGGTCATTTCCTGTCTTTTCCAGCCCCTGCTATAAAGCACGCTTTAGCTGCATTAGCCTGAGTTGCCACTGTTGCACACTAGGGCAGGTTAAGCAGTTTTAAACTATTCGGCTACCTAAAGTCCACTCTTCAAATTTTCCTTGAAACTACCTTCCGACCTATACTACTCATCTAATCAGCGATCCTATAACTAAAAGATCATCTCTACTTGACTCTAAGTAGACTATTCTCTATCTGTTAAACCTAGCACTTGCTCCTACAGTACTTATTACCTTGATACGGCACTCTTATAGATAGCACCCCAAAAAGGCAACCCCCATTTCTCGGTCACCCACATCCCCGAATCTTTTTAAAGTTTTTGTCTATCCTTCTAGCATGTCGAGGGATCAGTTGCTAGTGTCATCTCCTGCTCAGCTGGTGAACCTGGGAATATTGAGGCAATGTTACAATTGCCTCATGTACACAGACAACCCTCTCCTCCTCCCACAAAACACAAATACATAGAGATGCAACTATACGGCCAAACTGAGGCTGAGCTCTTCAACATAGGACTGGCAAGACCAGTGAGGAGGGGAAGGTTACCACACACACTATAGACCCAGTCCCACATAGTACCATTACAACCTCAAATCATACACATAAACACACAAAGACATACTCGGAGGCTCTGATCAAAAATCTACCAAAACAGCAGAGGCCACCAAAGCAGACACCCAAAACCACCACCTCAGAACACAACACCTGCAACACATAGACCTCACAGTCAGAGTGTCAAACAGTCACAGCCCTTAAGGCCAAACACAATGCCAGACACACTAGTCATTGGTGACTCCATAGTCAGACACACTGATGTCCCGCCACCAGACTGAGTAAGGAGAAGGTCACAGTAAGCTGTCTGTCGGGCTAGAATCCGCCGCACTCAGGTCTCTCAACAGCAGGTACAAATATGACTCAGTCATTGTCCACGCTGGTGTAAACGACCTGAGACGCACCTCCTTGGACTACATGAAAAGAGACATTGAGGAGCTCTCTGATTATGTAGCCCAGGCAGGTATGACCCTGACCTTGAGCAGTATCCTACCTTCACCAAGAATGATGCCACAATACAGAGATAAGATGATCAGCTTTAACAATTGGCTTAAACACTGGTGTCATTCAAAGGGGATCCAGTATCTGTCTGCCTGGGATGACATGCTGGACAAGCCACGCTTTCAAGTAAGGGACGGCTTGCACCTGTCACCCCTGGGATTCCGGATATTGGCAAAGGCTCTGCCACCCCCATAGTGCCTTTTTAGGCAAGGCTCAAATTCTAAACCTACCACCCTAGAACACAAAAAGGAAATAAACTAAGGGTAATGCTGCTCAATGCCAGAAGTCTAAATCTCAAAATGCACGAGGCCCTTCTCAGTATGGAGAACATCGATGTCTGTGCTGTGACAGAAACCTGGTTTAAGGCTCCTGAGAGCACCCCAGCGCTATCAGGTTTTACCTCATATCATGCCCGCCCCAAAATCAGGAAAATACCAAGAAAGGAGGGGGGGTATCCATATTCATCAAGGACACCCACACCTCAAGACTGGTGGCAACGCATGATGCATCGGAGACCATCCAGGTGCAATTAACCGTAGGCAAGACTGCTCTGCAAATAGTAGCATGTTACAGGCCACCCTCACAAACTCAGGAACCTCACATGGCCTTCCTGAAAACACTAGAGGGGATAAATGTATCACCAAACACCATCATACTAGGTGACTTCAATTAACCAAATATAGACTGGGAACACTACTCAAGCCCAAACACCCTAGCCCAAAAGTTCCTGGAATTCATAAACTCAAATGCCATGGAACAACTAGTCACCATTCCCACAAGAGGAGATAACATACTTGATCTCATCATCATTAACGTGGGAGCACAATGTTCAACACCGAAGTATACCCCTCACTGGTGAGATCAGATCACAAACTAATCTCGCTGGAGGTCCTCATCCCACCCCACCTGAAATAAAAAGACCACAGTAAAGAACTTCCCAAAAGCCGACTTCACACTTCTAAAGACTAGTGTGGTCTCCTTTAAGGCACCCGAGTCATGGAAAACAGTACTCAAGCCGCTGAATCACTTACAAATGCCTTCTACCAGCACCTGCAGGACTGCATGGATAAGGCAATCCCAAGCAAAACAAAGACTCTTTGTACCAAAGGCCAAGCTCCCTGTCTGGTGGACCCCAGCCATAAACAAACTCTACAACAAAAGGAGGAAGCTACTACAAGATAGAGCAAAATCCTTAAAAGGTAAGACACCCTTGATCACTATAAGTAAAAACTAAGAGCTCTCATAAAATCATCCAAAGCAAATTTCGAGAGAAAAATAGCTAAAGACTCAAAAGACAATCATAAGGCCTTCTTTAGCTATGTTAGAAACCTAGGAGGAAACTCCCAGATATGCTCAGAACTAGTTCAAAATGATGTGAAGATTACTGATCCTACAGACATTGCCAACATACTGGCTGACAGGTTCAGTGCAAACTTCACCCTCCCCCAAAAGGAGAGATATCTATACCAAATGATTGCAGCCCCCAAACATCTCCAGCAAGTGAGAACTGCTCTCTCCAAAGCAAAAACACAGCATCCATGGGACCTGATGGTGTCCCCGGCTGTGTGCTCCACGAACTCAATGAGGAATTAAACCCACAGCTAGGACAGCTGTTTAATCAAAGTCTTACCTCTGGATCCACGCACTCCAGGAGTGGCGACTGCAACTGTGGTCCCACTTCACAAAGGCGGTGCCTCCACCGACCCTGGTAATTACCGGCCCATTAGCTTGACAAGCCTTATCTGCAAAGCCATGGAGAGGATCATAATGGACCTCATAAATAAAGACATTGGGAATTTGCAGACTTTGGATCCAACCCAGTTTGGCTTTGTCAAAGGCAGATCATGCCTTTTAAACTTGGTTGACTTTTTCGAAACAGCCACCAAAGCCATTGATGAGGGTAAGGCAGTCCATACAGCCTACCTCGATCTGGCTAAGGCCTTCGATACAATACCCCACTCGGGTATCATTGAAAGACTCATCAGCTTAAATGTTAACCCATACATCACAAGATGGGTTGCAAACTGGCTGAGTGACAGAACCCACAGGGTCAGAGTTGCTGGCGCCATGTCAGACTCAAAGCCTGTCACAAGTGGTGTCCCACAGGGCTCAGTCCTGGGCCCACTCTTGTTTGGCATCTACTTTTCTGAAGTACAAGCAAACACAGGAGGGTTATGGCTGACAAAGTTTGCAGATGACTGCAAACTGGGCCATAGTAGAAAACACATCTGACACAGATATCCTTCAGAAGGGTCTCACAGAAACGGATAACTGGTGCCAGAGCCACGGCCTAAAGTTAAATGCCAGAAAAATGCATAGTCATACCCTTCGGGAAAAACAAGGTTACCCCTAGCTACCAAATAGGAGGCAATCCACTGAGCACAGAAGAAGTTATCAGGGACCTGGGGACCCAGGTTGATAGTAGTCTGTCATTCGACACCCATGTAGCTAAAGTAGTTAGGAAGACCTTCTACATTGCCCACCTTATCATGAAGGGATTCTCATCTAGATCAAGGGAGGTTATAGTCTCCCTTTACTCATCACCCATCAGACCAATGATTGAGTACAATGCCCCATTTGGAATGTATCTGACCCGACACTTGCAGCAGCTGGAGAGGCCACAAAAGTTCCTCACCAAAAGGATAAAGGGTCTCAAAATCTATCCTATGCTGCCCGACTGTAAGAACTCCAGCTCTATTCAGTCGCACCGCTTGCTCAGAGGTGACCTTTGCCTAACATACAAGGCCATGTCAAACCCAGATTTGATGAATATGCTTCACCTCAAAAAATCTAGATCCATCAGAGCCACAAGGGCGGAGACTTAAACCTCGACACGGCTATTAATAGGACATGCTGGAGGGATAGATTCATCACCCAAAGACTCCCTATGCTGTGGAACAGAATCCCGGTACATGTGAGGCAGAGCACCTCGCTGGCCTTGTTCAAGAGAAATCTTGACCAATGGATGGGAGATCGCAGATATACCCCAGGGATTACCTCAGTGTCACTGCTCGTCAGAGGCACAGCAAAATAATGGGTATAGTTCCCCATACTAAAGGGGTGGCGTAAGCCACAAAACGATGGGCTAGGCTTGTAAATGCCCTCGGGCAGATAGCCTAGTATGAACCTATGAACCTATGAACCTAAGTATGCATTTTATATGGGTCTGTATTATAAAGTTGACTGCTTACTTCATTGAATACCTAAACATCGACCCGTCGACATCAAACCGCATAAACACCTAACACTCTAAACTGTGAAATTTAAAAAGTCAAACTCTCATATTTGTCCCACCCCATCACGCGCTACATACTATCTACACAAACTAAATAACCCACATACATACACTAACCAAAACCCTACTTCTAACCCTAAACTAAACCCTACTTTTAACCTACACTAAATCTTACATATACCACCATATATGCACTTAACTTAACCCGCACCCTAACCCTAAGGTCCATAACTATCGCACACTTACTTTAAAAAGCTAAACCTGAACAAACTAAATAATCCACACATATACACTTAACAAAACCCTACACTAAATCTAACATACAATACCATCTATGCACTTACCTTAATCCACACCCTAACCCTAAAGTCCGTAACTATCGCACACTTACCTTACAGAGCTATACCGGAGAAGGTCAACCATGACATTTCAACATTTCTGCTTTCGCTCTTCTGGGCGATCGATGTTTTCGAAGTTTGATTTAGACGAGTTGACGTTTAGGCATTCGGGTAAGTAAGAGGTCGACTTTCTAATATAGACCCTTTTATACAGCACTCATGCTGCATTCTCATTGTAAGTATGCATTTTATATAGTACTCATTGCATTCTCAATGTAAGCATGCATTTTATATAGCACTCGTGCTGCATTCCCATCATAAGTATGTGTTTTATATAGCACTCAGGATGCAGTCTCACTGTAAGCATGCATTTTATATAGCAATCATGCTGCATTCTCATTATAATTAAGCATTTTATATAGTACTCATGCTGCATTCTCATCATAAGCATGCATTTTTATAGTACTCATGTTGCATTCTCATTGTAATTATGCATTTTATATAGCACTCATGTTGCATTCCCATTGTAATTATGCATTCTATATAGTACTCATGCTGCATTCTTATCGTAAGCATGCATTTTATATAGCACTCATGCTGCATTCTCATTGTAAGCATGCATTTTATATAGTATTCATGCTGCATTCTCATTGTAAGCATGCATTTTATATAGTACTCATTCTGCATTCTAATTGTAAGCATGCATTTTATATAGTACTCATTCTGCATTCTAATTGTAAGCATGCATTTTATATAGTACTCATTCTGCATTCTAATTGTAAGCATGCATTTTATATAGTACTCATTCTGCATTCTAATTGTAAGCATGCATTTTATATAGTACTCATTCTGCATTCTAATTGTAAGCATGCATTTTATATAGTACTCATGCTGCATTCTCATTGTAAGCATGCATTTTATATAGTATTCATGCTGCATTCTCATTGTAAGCATGCATTTTATGTAGTACATGCATATCTGTACTGTGATCATATCTCAGTACTTGGGTTGGTTATGCTGGAACACACCGACTCAGCCTGATATACTTTTCATTCTGTACTTACGTGTAATTTATGACTGATTTTGTGAACTCAGTGAGCAACTTTTTTATTGATCTTTTTATGGAATGATATTCTTTTGTCACTCTTACAGGGAAAGTGATTGCAGTGATTGGCTAAGGCAGTCAGCAGTGACATCTCTTAAAAATGAAGTTGTTTGTTATTCAAATAACAAATGTTCATTGTTATTTTAATTGAAAACTAAGCAGCCCCATCTCTGCCACCCCACTGGCACAATCTATGCAGGTGGATTCACTGTCTGCATCCTCTCACACAACTTTAGGACAAACTTTGTAAATTTCACTGAAGATGCTACAACTCATGAATTATAGAGGGTCATCATTCCCACTTTGACTTTTTATGTTTTTTATATATTTTTTCTTTTTTTTTGTAGCAAGGAGTTTTGATATAACAGATGTCTGAACCTTTCCATTTACCTACATAAGACCACATCTGACAGCATATATTTCGTTTATTTCTCATTTTATTGGTAATTTTCAGCAGACACCAAATGTACTGAATTAGATTTTCAGCTATACTCAAGCCCATTTCCTAAGATTATTGGGTATATTCTGACAATTTCTCATGTGTGTAGTGTACTAAAAAAGAATAGTTTGTGGAGCTTGTAAAAGCATCATCATATGAAATATGCCTGGTGAGCCAGATTTGATCTGAAATATTTAAAAAGAGAAAAACAAACAAAACGCTTAGCAGTCAAAGTCCATTTAGTAACCAGCAATTTCCATAGGCCACATAATCACTATCAAATTTTCTGTCTAAAACAAGTGTAGAGGACATAAGAAAGAGTTTAGTGGAAGTATAGTCTATGTGCAGTGTTCACTTCTTGAGGAAAAAAATGCTGAAAAGTGCAAGTTATCTAAAGATAAACTTGGGTGGCAGCTTGCTGATTTTCTTTCTTGCTACATAAGTGGCAAACTTTGGTAAAAATAAATTTTGTGTTACCTTTTGCCACATCCTTCTAAGATGCCCACTGTCTTTCTAAATTCATTCATGATTTCTGATACCACAGTCTCCTTACAGGAAGAAAAGAGAGCCTGTTGATTTTGTAAAAGTAGTCACTTGTTCTGATCTACATCGAGCATATAAAAATAGACAACTACTGTTAAGTTGTTGCAGAGTTAGACACTCGTATAACTTCTGTAATGTTGAGCTTGAATGTTTGCAGGAAGCGGAGAACTTATCCCTCACCCTCACTAACACTCACACGAACACAGAACGATACACATATGCAAAGAAAGGTACATGTGACCCCCCCACACATGCACACACATACACACACGCAGCATTTTGTCATTTTACTCTGAAATTTATCCAGGTTTTAATATTTTACATTAAAATAGAGTAATAAGAAATATGAGTAAACAAACTACAAAGAGTTACTAAAGTAGTTTACTAAAGTTTATTCTTAAGGAAAAACTGAGCAGCAAACATTATTTTAATTGCTATTATCTTAATGCGATGTTACACAGGCAAGGATGACAAATGACCTTTATTTATGCTAGAAGTTATTTTATCTGCAAAGTGTTTCTTTGCCTGACAAATTTTCCATTGTACAAAAACCTTTCCCTTTCCAGGAAGAGAAGGAAAAGCAAGAACTGCTGTTTTAGAAACACTAACTGTAAGTACTGTTTTCAATTTCTGATAACTGCATATGAGAAAAAGAAGCATTTATCTTGTCACAAAGGACATCAACTTCTGCCAAACAAGCAGTATTGTATCCTTTGCCCTTCACTCCGCCTAAAATTAATCTGTTCCTTTGTTCTGGAACTGGTGAACTTTGGCTTTTTTCCACCGACAGGAGGAAGTCCAAGATTCAGTTTCATTTGATTTTGTACAGTAGCTCATTGGTTTTCAGTGTACAGATCACATATTTACAGTTCCGCCTTTGCACTTCTTTTAAGCTGCTCTTCTGCTTAACAGACTAGCAGGGATGGCTTATGGGCCAAGTGACAGTCCAGCTAAAGGCGAAGCAGGGTCCCTAGAGGAAGCCACCCTAGACAGGAGAAACACTGACAAAACTCCCAATTATTCTAGCCAGCACACTTCTTCATCCCCCAGTCTCTAATGCTAAGAACAGTCTTCCTAAAGTTACAATTTGGGTATTGTATTATTTGGTTTGTAGCATTTCTGTCCACATTTTCTCTCCTATCCAGAAAGTGCAACTGATAAACTTACCTTTATGTTTCCAAAGCAGTCATCCTATATGCCTCCTTCTTAGATTTTTTTCAAAGTAGCAATGACTACTTTGGTAATATGTGTAAACTACAGCCATTTCTCTGGGGGCTGATAATTCATGCTGAGATGCAAAGTGAGGAACAAAATGAATAATCAGGTAACTTACTAATGTTTTTGAATAAAATAACATGAAGAAATATATCTGGACCTCAAATACGTAAGATATACAATACAATGAGTGGAGAATGTGCAGCTTGGTTATTTAATGCAATATATGCACATTTTTACAGTCTTATTAATATATTGCTATAAGTAGGCACCTCATGATTTATGAATAATTTAAAGGAAGTCGGTTACTAGATGCACCCAACGTATGCCATGGTATCCAATTTCTTTTGTAATTTCAGAAACTATGAGTAAAATGCCATTCTCAGGTATAGCAGGTTGATTTCAATGACTGGTAGTCTTGACACATTATTTGTGGAAAGGCATGCCAGTGTCTGAGTAGGTACAAATGTTCCCCTTCATGGTCCCAGCATCTGTTAACATTTCTTCAAAATTATGTTTGTAGGTGAAATGCCAAGCTAGTCAATATCAGGCATGCATAACAGTAATGACACTAACACCTTTTGTTCCAAGTATAGTAATGTCTGTTACCTTTAATGAAAGAAAAGGTCTCCTCCATGTAGCATTTTGTTTTTTTGTGTTTGTCTGCAATGTGACAAAACAAATGCTGATTAAGCTGCTTTGTCTAATTGTATCAAATACAATTCTAATACCATGTGCAACACTGGTTTATCATCTTGCAGTGAAGTAGTGTTTTTTCTTGGGGTCTGCAAAGAAGAAACAGATTCTGTATTAGCAGTTTTAGGTGCATCAATAAGTCAGGATGTAGCACTGCCCTGTGTATGGTATTCTGTTCTCTAGAAATGGAATGCCCTACAAGAAAGGTACTGATTTATCTGGCCTATGTGCTTTCACAATTTGAGTTAGAACTCTATGGCGGTAAGCCTGATCTTCGAAGTTATGTGGCCTGAAATGTGATGAGAGTATATAGGAGGACAGTAACAAGATGAAGCCGTGTTTTGCAGATTTGCATGATTGTCATCAATCTAGAATGCATTCTACAGTTTACAAGCCAAGCTTGCACCATTGGAGTAGCAGTGCAAAAAATGTTTGACTGAACGCACTTTTTTCTTGGTACACAGTAACAAGGTGTAACTCATCCCAGCATCTTCATTTATACTACCTGTGTTGTTTTTCCAAAGGATTTCAGAACAGCAGTAAGAACTTTTGCTCTAGGTTGGTCAATTGAGGTACATGTTTAGAAAAGAGGAATTAGGTGAAACATTAACCACATTTCAAACTGAGAAACTCTTTACAAATATGTTTCCACTCCACACCCACATACAAGGAAATATGTTTCCTGTATGCCAGGCACTTGCTACAAGCAAATATGCTGGGTCACTGTTCTTTGGGCCAGGGTGAAAAATCACTTCACAATGACTGCTATCCTTTGGTTAAATCTACCCAGCTTTTTTGCTAGCTTGCCAAATTTAGAATTTTGCTTGACTACCTTTAGCTGAACAGCCTGCTACCTGGACATTCTATTTGATGTCAAAGATTCAGACCGTTTGCTTTCTGTTTCCCAGTGCCGTCTAACACTGAAATTATTTCTTCTCTGACATATTGTCCATCATATTAAAAGTAAATTTACACCTGGATTGATTTACTATGTCTTGAGGTATAAAGGCAGCCTTTTTCTGTTTTAATCATCTACAATTGCTTTCTGCTTTTCGGAGTAGGATCTAAGTGACTATAGACCTCACAGGCTGTAAAAGACATGTTCTCTACATATTACTTCTGAATGATGAGCTCATTCTTCAGTTTCATAGTGGATGCAAAGCATGCATGTCACATTTGTTTGGTCATCCATAATACATTTGTCATATCTGTAGCACTACCATTATAAACAAACACTTCTTAAAATTAAATTACAGTACAAACATTTTCCAATCCTCACAATATATAAAATTCAGTGGCCTTTTCTTTCAGATCAGGGATACACGTTGTCATTTTTTAGCAGACATAGTATTATTCATATTTACTGTTGCTACAATGGATACTGTTATTACCATTAGTGTCACATAGATGACAATGATGAGGAGAAATTGGATGGGAGGGAAGAAATAAAAATAGCCAAGCTTTCTATACTATTTATAATGATCCACCTCTCCCAACTTTGGCTTGCCCCACTTTGCTCAGGCTCACTACACTCACCTTACTCTATCCCCAAATACAACCCACCTCACCTTCTCTAGATTTTTACATTCCAATCAGTCTCTCCTGCAAAGTCTGTATTTAATTGCTGCTTCAAATACACACTCACCTATCTCAGCCAAAGGAATACAGACAATTAGTAAAAACATCTCCACAAACAATCATACCCACATCTCTTTTTCTCTGTCTTTTTCCTAGCATTCTACTTTTTCATATAATGATTCTCAGCAACTTATTCCTACTTCTTTTACTTTTTGCACTCTCACAAAGCACAAGCTGCCATAACACAACCCCCCATACTTCAATGATCCACTAATCCACAGAACCAAAACTACGCCATTTCCTGTCAACTCATTACCTTAGATCATGAAAATTTCACACCAGCACATCTGACACCTTCAGCTATAGATATTCCAGACCTAATGCTATACTATTGATGTTCGACGTGCTTGTTCTTATTTCTGCTTTTCCCAGTTAGGGGTCGCCACAGTGGAACTCCGGTCTGCTAATGATTGGTAGTAGACTTTTTTACGGGTGCCGAGGTGCCAGCTCGATGCCCGACCTTCAACGAAGGCACGCCCATTCTACGCATGTCTTTCAAACACCGCTTGACCGTGGGGAGGACATGCAGACTCCACACAGAAGGCGTTCCGGCCGAGAATCGAACGGGAGAACCTCTTGCTGTGAGGCAACAATGCTACCACTGCACCACCATGGCTTACCCTAACATAAAAGTCAAATATAACATAAATGTATACGTGTGTGTGTGTGTGTGTGTGTGTGTGTGTGTGTGTGTGTGTGTGTGTGTGTATATATATATATATATATATATATATATATATATATATATATAAATTTCTTACACAGCATCTACTCTAATATAATGGGGACATCCACCTCAACCTTGGCCCTAACTCACTACCAACAACCACTTCTTTGGCCTTAATACTTTATCTCCTTTTTCCACAAACCCACATTACCTTACCTATAAACTTAAACCTTTGAAGCATATGCAACATAATGCAGAATACCATGCCTATATTGCCTTCTTTAGCTCATATATATTTCACATTAGTAGTTTATCTGTTTTATTGATATTGAAAGATCTAAGCAGGATGTGATGTCATAAACTTGGTGTATATTAGGAACGTGTGTTGTGCTGATTGTTTTCAAGAAGAAGCAATCTTTGTATCTGAAAGTGCTTACCGGTTTTATATTTTTATTGTTTGTTATTAAAGTGATTAATCTTCAGCTGTGGTGGTCATCCATTTTTTTTTTTTGCATACACATGACTGTCAAAGAAACTAGGAGAGTGACAGTTGATGTGACAACATGACTCCATGTAGAAAATGGGAAAAACGGTTTTGATGATGACGATGATTATGGTGAGCCTAGTACCCTGCTGGGTGGGTGTAGTTGTGCTCATAAGAGAAAAAGAAGTCAAAGCATTTATCAAAATGTACCTTAGTGTTGAGATTTTCCTTTTACAAGCATTTTACTATTCTAGCCATTTTGTGAACTACGCCTTTATTATATGTTAAATCATTTTTATAAGTTTTATGGTATGCTGTTTTCATATAATATGATTTTGTTATTTTATAACTCTGTACCTCAATAATTTTCATGTTGTTTTATTTCTCTGTTTTCCTAATGTGTCATATATAGCACAACATCTGTATTGTAGGGTCCCTATTAATTTGACAAAACTTTAGCTTGTCAAACTACAAAAGATCAACAGCTAAAGATCGAAACGTCCAAACCAAAAACGATCAGCTAAGCAAATTTTTTTTCCCATAGAAACAATTTGCTTGACCGTTACAAAAAACAAAAATCTGTCAACCTGAATTAAGAGGGGGGGGCTGTGCCCCCACACCCTCCTAACTAAATATACTAACTCCAAGATTGCTCCACTTTGGGGAAAGGGCAAACTCCCATTAACAGCCAAGCAAATTCTTTCCCTGAGAAAAAAATTTGCTTAGCTGGCCATTCGCGGTTTGGCTGTTTCGATCTTTAGCTGTCGAACATTTGTAGTTCGACAAGCTAAAGTTTCATCAAATTAATAAGGACCTGTATTGTACACCCCAGAAGGACTCTTTTAGCTCAAACACCACCAACTTGCTGCTGATCCCTCAAGTCAATGAATACTCATGATTATTAGCAAGTTTATTACAGTGGCATGCCCTCTGCATCTTCTGATGTAGAGATCTGTCCCAATACCCCCAAGCTATAAATATCCTACCTTTAAGGTCTTACAAACTCAGGGCAATTATTTTTACAGAGTTTGTGCATTCAAGTTTCTTGTACTTGACTACACAGACAAGAATTCAGCTGTGAACAGATAAGCCATGAACAGCTGAAACATAAAGTAATAGCCTTATGGAAATATGTAGACTGCTGATAGGATCCTATTCAAGTGACACTATTTTTTCCTAATGAAACATTATTTATAGGTAATGAATTGACTTACATGAATTCCCACAATTCCTAGGAATGTTAGTGTCACATAGTAGTTGGACACCTAGGAATGGACAGGACTAAAGCATGGATCCTAGCTAGTTTTTATTGTTCAGAAAGTGTTAATGATGTTGAGAATTTTAGCAATGAATGCCATAACAGAAAATACTCAGGCTTTAAAAATCCATTGATTACAAGTACTATCATAGAGTTGGCATTTAAATGCATTGTTATGGACATTGTTGGGATATTGGTAAAATACATCAATGTGTTTCAACATATCTTGGTTACATTGAACAATACATCAAAGCCCCCACCACCACCACCACCGTCTAATGCTAAATTTGTAGTTAGGGAATTAGTCTTATTATTTTCATGAGTATAGATATTTAAGGGAATACTGGCCAGCAGACTCCATTTTGTCCAGTGTAATACATCAACAGTGCCAGTGATATCAGGTCAAACTTCAGTTTACCATTCCCAGACAGATGGGTTAATGAACCCTTTTAACTGATAAAATCAATTCTGAGAAAAGTTAATGAGGAAGATGTCAAAAACAGAGACAAGTTAATACCATCCTTCTGGTTCTTGTTTCTGAAGTCCCACTGTTCTTAAGAGTATTCAGAACTTTTGAGTTATAACATGGCAGGCATCCTCAGACACTATCAGATATTGCCTGAGAAACCTGGGAAGAAGAAGAAGAGCGCCCCATTTAAAAGACAGACTGAAAGTGGTGATAGTCATTATTCAGGAGCACATAGAAAGAACCCATTCTATATAACAAGGTGTGCAAAACAGAAATGTAAGGACCAAGGAACTCTGACCTGGGCATCAGGTGTTAGTTTTGTTCTATACACACACACACACACACACACACACACACACACACACACACACACACACACACACACACACACACACAAAATACCTTTTTCTAAATGATGAGGTCCATTTTACATACTGGAAAAATTAAATGATGTAAACTACAGGGTTATACAGACTTGTGAGAGCATGCCTGAACAGTCTGTATGACTTTTGTAATACCTGAACCAGGAGCTAGCCTTTTGCCTGCATTTCTAAACACAATGACCTCATTCATTCCATGTCTCTGATTCTCTCTTATAGACATCACAGACTGATTCTCTCTTATAGACATCACAGACTGAAAGTTTTTAGAACTAGGGAAAAGTGATGCATCATACAGAAGTCTGTATTATATTTGGCTTAAACTGTATTAATGAATGTATACCCATATTTATCTCTCTATCACTGTGCCATTGAAAGAAGTAACTGTACTTTTAAACTCGTAAAATATTCTGTCTTTGTGCAAATACAATTGATTTCTTTTGATGGGGCTTCCTGTGTTTGTCAGGATTCATGCATCTCAGTTTGAATTATAATGTAGTGAGTCTGCATTAAGATGGTTTAATGTCTTTTAGATAGCTAGCTTTCCTATGGTGATTTCCGTAATAGTGTTAAATAAGCATTTGTTCATTTGAGGAACAGGATTTAAAATGATCTGTCTTCATCTGAAACTCTCTTCTGCTGCCTTATTACATTTACCCATGAGTGAACTATTGTAATACTATAATCTGATACTCATTTTAAAGAAAAACTATTCTGTCATAAATTTTCATCAGAAAGGATTCAGCTCTCTTTCTCAATTATACTGTCAGATGCAGTTGCATGCAAACTAAGCCTTATTTTGCAGTCCTCCTTTTTGCTATGTCATACTGTCACACTGATAAAGAAATAATAATTTATCTGTATCTTTAGTCTTCTGCTACTGCACTTGTGGTAGCTATTGTTACAAATGCTTATGCATGTTCTCCTCATAGCATTTTGCTGATAATTCTTCAATTAACCTTTTCTAATTTTATTGTGACATACTTTATGTAATTCTCCACTAGAAAATGAAAAATCACCTAGCTTCACTTAAGGCAAAGAAGCATTTCAGTTCCTATTCCTGGTTCAAAGTTCAGAATTGTATAGACAATACACTAGCTCTCAGCTAACCCAGCATGTATAACATGTTGTATCTAAAAATGAATTGCTGAATTATCTCAAGTGTCATTAACTTATATCCTGGAATGGTAAAAGCAGCATCACTACCTTAACCCTGCTTATGGGTTTCTTACATCAATACCTAAATCTAAGACTAGTTTTAATTCATGCCTTTCTGTATATTTTATCAATCCTTGCAATCAACTTCCACTTGTACTGCAAAAAATATTTAACAATCATGCATTTCAAAACTGAATGAAAGTCTGTCTCTCTGCATTAAATTGACATGCCATTGTAGATTTAATATAAATTTTCTCCTTGCAGATGTTCATTCTAATCTGAATTTTAAAAAAAAGGTGAATTGTAGGATCATAGGTGTATACAAAGTTAATAACCACTGTGACCTGTAGAAACCTAAACAAGCATCTCAAATGTATCCCACATGTTTATGTGGCTTGGAAGTTATTTGGTAGTCTTCCTGTGAGAGTGTGTGTGTGTGTTGGGATGGGCTCCACTGCCCACTGCCTTGCATTGGATTAAGCATGTACTGGAGAATACGTGAATGAATACATTTGTACTTTTATTTGAAAATAATATATAAACCAATGATGATACCAATAATTTATTCTGTCAGTTTTTAGCTGTTCTTCTTTTTCTGTTTATCCTTCTTCATGAAGTTCATTATATAAATTTCCTTTTTCTGTTGTATTTTCATATTTATCTCATCTATAATTGTACCTTGTGAAATAAAAATTACTAATGAATCTTACTCTCTATACCTAATCTCTATGTAGTTCATTTCAAAATGCTTTTTAGTGATTATTTTTTCTACCATACATTGGCTCATTTACGTTTGTAACTGATTAATAATGCTAGGAGATATATAAAGTATATTTAAGTCTGCTTAACAAATCTGACTGGAAATGTTCTCCGTATAGTTCAACTAAAAACCTTTTGCAGAGACCTGTTATGGCTGGTCATGGTATTCACCTCCTGTACCATTTCTGGCTGAATGTGATCCTAATAACACTTGTCTATAACACCAATGCTCAAGAGCTGCATCACAAGCGTGCAGAAGGCCTGCAGTAACACTAAATAATCCTAAGGCGTAGTTGAATGCTTCCATTGATTCTAGTACTTGCACAGTTGTTCTGGGACACCAGGGTTCAGTAAAGATAATCATCAATGAGCATAGTTTTGTTGGGGGGGGGGTAAATATTAACAGTTTGTTGGAACAACAATTAGGTAGGCTAGACTTGCGCAGGAATGTAAACATGTTCCTATGTGGTGATTCTTCCCATTACAGGTACTTTACAGTTCACCATATAGATCTGTCAAATGTGTGGGGAAAACTTTCTTTCTGAAAGAGCATTTTACTTATAATACAAATTAATTAAAGTACTAGCAATGTGTCTGTATGACATGTGAAGTACATTATGTAGGGAAGGCAGCTAGGCATACCTCTCAACTATATGGATTTTTGCAGAATGTCCAAATTTTTGCCTCCTATTTTTGGTCTGTTTTTTCATAAAATTGTGGTTTTCTGGCAAATTGCTGGCAAATAATTAAAATTTTAATTTAGAAAATAATGATAGCCATTTGAGTTTCAGACATCATACCCTTCAGAAAATGCATGCTAATGCAAAACCTGTTATTCTATCAACTTTCTAAGTTTGTAAGAATAATATTTAAAAAATGCCCCTATTTTTGCACCTTTGCCCCACTCTTATGTATGGCTTTATTCAGACTTCTTGCTCTAAGAGGTTGAGAGGTATGCAGTTAGAAAAATTAGCTGAATTGGTTAATGAGCTGAATTACCATATTAGACAGAAAAATATCAGTCATGAACAGTATAATGTGTAAGAAATTCAAAAATAAAATTAAATTTATGGTAACTGAAACAGCCAAAATGGACTTTTTGGAGGTGGGGGACTTTGAAAGGCTGGTTGAAAAGAAGGAAGTATTTTGGCAATTCACCCCCAGTAACTACTTTTTCTACCAAGTGTACATGATGACATAAATTTAGAAAGAATTTTGGATCGTAACACTAGAACGTGATTAAAAGATGAATTAGAAATTGTATAATATTTTATTGTTTTTATCTTGTCACATGATTAATAAGATGATGCATTTAAATCTGTTTTTTAATACAGCAATGTTCTGTGCACAGCCAAAGCAGGGACTGTTGAGAGGTATGTGAGACAAGGTAGACTTCCTTCACTTCTGTTTCATTCAGAACTTAATTTCTCATAAGATCTACTAATGTACATTTAAAATATTTCCTCATGTTGTTAATAACCTTTCTGCATTACTAATACTTTGTTCCATTCTTCATACCACTTGTCTAGCTAGATATTTATTTGGCAACATGAGGAATGTTCAATTGACAAAACCTAGAACACTATCGCTGAAAGCTGCTTTTCAGTGATCATGGTCTATTAACTCTTCTCCGATACTGTGCAACAATGATACGGTTATATATACGTTTTGGGAAATATGTAAATCTTAAGCTACATCAAGGTGTATATGAGGGCTTGCCCCCCCAACACACAAAATGACTTGTTCTGTTATTTGATGAAAGTAGCTTTCAGCTTTTTTTTTTTTTTTTTTGTAGTTATTGAAATGAGATCAGTATAAGTTGGTGTCATTGTAGTATCCAGCACCATTCCAGATATCTGACGCATGTAGTTATTGTGTGCAGATAAACTCTTCATTATTGATAACTTATTTTATTTTATTTATAGTTTGTTAACCTGTGGGTGTTCTTGAACTGACTCTTTTCATATATGACCTGGGCACAAGGATAAAGCATTTATTTACATTGACATCTCACATAGTAGCCTTGGCTATATCAAGTTATACTTAGATGTCATACAAGTTTCTGTAACATTAGAAAATGAATATTTACATACATATTTAACAATTGCATGGATTTCATGTGTTAGCATCAAGGTCTACAGCATACATACAATCATAGAATGAGGTACAGAAACAACATCATCTGTCTTAATTACAGACTAATTAATAAATGACTTGACAACACAAGTTTTAACTATTAGTAAGACAAGGACATGAAGAAGATATGGCTTTACAGGAGGAAGTTTATTCAACAGCAATAGGAGAATCAGCTACTTACTGTATTTACGACGAGAATGAATTATATACATTCATAGTTAACAGAACCAATAACAGCTGCTGCTTAGTACTAATTCTATGCATGTAAGATTTGAATACATATGAGCAGTGTATTTAGACAGGTTGCATACAGAAATAAGCATTATAGTGAAGAAATTAATATTAACTAACTAGTGAAACAACAGGTGCAATCCCTTGTCTGTGAAGAAAGTGAAGGAGTAATCATCTTTTTTGATGTGTGTGAAGTTCTTTCTTAAACTGACGGTAGTTTGTAAGTTTACAGTCTTGTATGGGAAAGTGATTCCAGTTTGTTGCTGCTAATGTGAAGAAGTGTTTTTTTTTCCTCCTTTAGTCAAAGCACTCTAATAGAAAAAAAAATTCATTATATAGTTCACTGTGTCTGGCCAGTATGCAGTGTCCCATAGCCTCATTTCATAGGTTCATAGGTAAGTGCAAGGTTAGCTGCCCCTAGTGAGTTTCCCTTTTAATCCTTGAATTGACCTATACTGTTTAATGTTTTATTTTCCTTACACATTCCATGGTTGATAATTATATATTATTCCTAGTGAGAACAACTGGGATCACACCATAGATAATATGAGGGGTTCCAAGTATGAGATAAAATATTTAAGAGCAGCCGCTGTCCATTAGTAGTACAGGTGGCAGTTCTATGGTAAATTTTCTATTACTCATCCATATATCCAAGTTGCACTTGAATATAGACAAGGATGACATTTCTTTTATGTGGGTGGGGAGTCTGTCCCAGACCAGTGATATCCTCTGTGAGAAAAATCTATTCCTCCAAACCATTCTGTTGATGTTGCAGAAGAGGTTTTGATCCCTAGACTGACTATTTCTGATAGCATTTTACATGCTGTTGTGCAGTATTAAATCAAAGGATGTCTTGTATTCCATACGAAGGTCACCACTAGGCAGTTTGCATGAACTCAAGTATAGTGACAAGGCTTTTGAGGTAGTCCATATAGGACTGATTGTTTAGGCTTTGTATCCTTATAGTAAGGGATTCTAGTTGTAATGTGTCTGGACAGATACAAA